>NW_004087744.1:0-40327 GCF_000220395.1 Ichthyophthirius multifiliis
ATAATAATGATATAATATTTAATATATAAAAAAATAGATGCTTCTTCTAGCCAAAATAATGTATAATTATTCGTTTGATGGAACAATTATTGTTTGGATTATTGGATTGCCTTTTATTGTACTTATAGTTATTTTAAGACAAGAATAGAATTTTGACTATATTCTAATAAATAGTAATAATTACGAAGTATTAGCATAACCAATGAATTAACTCACTTATTTAACTAAATTAGTAAACCTTTATCATTCCCATAAAGGAATAGCTATTCTTATTGACGGATTTTTAGATTATCATAGATGCTTAACAAGTAAAGAAGACACTAATACTAAAAGGAGAGTTCTTAAAACTACTAAATTTTCTAAAATGTTAAGATAATAAGGAGAATGCGAATAAGTTATTATGGTTATTGCTGTTATGTAAGGAATGTATTATTATGGATTATAAAAATTTCCTAATAATACGAGACTTAGGATTCTTTATGCATTATATCTTTTAGACAAAATGTAAACTAAATAATAAGCACTATAAGAATTATTGAATGCTGAATTGGAAAGACCTTCTTTTGATGAATAATTTATTATTTATAGGTAGTATTATTATTTATAAATTATGTTATTAAAACGTTATTTTTAGATATAAAATAATAATTGAAAATTCTCTTATTGAAAGATCGGATTAAAATGGCAAAAAAGGAGATAATTATGAAATGGTAAATGAACTTTCAGTTTAAACACATTTAAAATAGTGCAGAACAAACATAGAAAAAAGTGCAAATCTTCATCTTGAGTTTTGGTCTTAATTAAGTGAAGATGCTCCTGATTTAGGGAAACTAAGTGAAATAGGATATAAAATAAATATAATAAACTAATTAGCAGAGGAATAATGGAAAAAACTTTAATAAAATGATTCTTTTATTCCTTCTATGATGAGGCTGTATGCTAAATTCATGATTGAGATTTTAAATGATAAAGATGGAGGAGAGGAAATATTAATGAAATTATGTGATTCAAATGCTAAGAATGCTTAGAATAAGACTAGTGGATTAATAGATTTGAATTCAGAAAGTAAGCCTACTGTCTTTATCTCAGCAGAAGAAGATTCTTTTGGAATTATTTCTAATATTAATTTAGCAGCAAGTGGATAATTAGGATATAATAAAATGGAAATATTAAATAGAAATGTGAAAGTATTAATGCCGAATATGTATTCTAAATATCATGATACTTTTATTGAATCATATTTATCTTCCTTAGAGTCTAGAATTTTAAATATTGAAAAGTAATTTCCAGGTAAAAACAAATTGGATTATATTGTGCCTTTAATAGCCATTATTAGACATGTTCCTTCCTTAATACATGGCTTATAGTTTGTGGCTCAATTTAGAGTTTAAAAAACTGTCAATTTAGTCTGTTATATGCTTGTTGATAGTGAAGGGAAAATATAAAATACTACTTCTACGTCCATTAATATATTTTTAGTGGATTAAAAAAGAATATTGAAGAAAAAAATGACTATTACTGATGCCGTGTGTGACTTTTATGATAAAATTAAAGAAATTTAAATGAAAAATGGTTTTAATACTATAGCTGTTGACTTAAAAAAAAAAAGTAAAGAATTTATTGTTAATATTTAAGCTTAAGAAGTATAATTTAGAAATTTAGGATTTTAAGGATATTATGTTAGAGTTGAAAAAGTTAAAAATAGTTAATCTAACATTTAAACAGAGAATAAAGATGCATCTTCTCCAAAAAAATTTGATCCGTACTAAACTTTAAATCCTTTTACTAATAGAACTTATATAAAATCTATTTAAAAGAATTTCTAAATGAAATATGATCCTGTTAACAAATAATTTCTTGGAAATTTACTTGATGGACCACCAGGTTAAATAAACGAAGAAATAGACTAGACAATAATAATTCCTGATTCCTCTTATTATTTAAAATAAGCAGAAGAAATTATTGACAACAGAACTTAATAAGAAAAAGATGATGAAATAGAAGCAAATAGTAATAAAATAAAAAAATATATATATATATAATTAAATATATATATAAATAAAAAAAAGAACCAAAATATGGATTTGGAATAAAAACTTTAAGATTATTTTAAGGAAAAGTATAAGATGTAGAAGATATAAAAAGAGATGAAGATGTAGATGATGACGAATAAAATGAAGATGAATAAAACTAAACAAAAGATGGAAAACAAGAAATAGAAGAAATTGAAGAAAGTAGTGAAATAGGAACAATATTTAAAAATAGACAAAGCTTTATTTCTTTTACTTAAAGCGAATAATTTTTATAATCTTCTTCTGTTAAGACTTTAAGAAGAATTTCAACTCTTTTTATGATTATATTGGCTATTTTATGCCTGGTTAACCATTTCTTGTCTGAAAGTGAATTTTCTTAATGTATGGAAAGATATTAACTACTTAGTAAAAATAATTTACTCATTTCATCCTCTTAATTGATACTTTCTAAATTATTTTAATTATATTCTATAAATATTTAAGCTATTAAATTTGATAACTAAGAAAAAAAAGAGGCTAATATTAAATAATAAAAAGATGATATAGAAGAAGGGCTTAAAAATATGTAAGAACTTTAAAATTATATTTAGTTAAATACATTTGATATGCTTCCTGAACATAAAGAATTATTTAGCAGTGATTCTGTTGAAATGAAATTCAAAGAAGAAAATACTGAAAGAACAAGAGCTTTTGATATAAATGAAGCCACGTAATAATTGATATCTTAAATAAATTAAGTAAAAACATTTGAATTATCATAATTTGATACTAATAATCCGGATTTCTACTTTTTACAATATAATATACTAAATTAGTATTATGTCGCTTAGCGAAAAATATCAAATTACTATGTTTTAGAAATTTAAAATTGGATTTAAAATAAAAACGATGTTTTCAAAAATTTATTAATAATATCAATTTCATTCGTTATTTTTTCATTTTTTATAATTATGCCTTTCTATTTGTGTGTAAATTAATCTTCAAAAGAAGTTCTTGCAATATTCCTTGACATTCCAACTCCAAAAGCAAAAAAATTATTTTTAAAAAGTGAAAACTTTGTGAACTAAATGTAATCAGGAAATGACGAAGAAATGTTTTCAGATAATTCTTTATAAAGTAAAGGAAACAACGATGACGATTCTCTTTTAAGAATGAGAGGAAAGAAAAGAAAAAAATTTAAAATTGATTTAAAAAACAAAAGCAATTTTTTCATTCCTTTTTTTATTTCTGTTGTTGTCCTTGAAATTTATTTTGGGCTTACTTATTATTTCTCCATATAAATTTCTGATAATATTAAACTTTTTATAAGCGAAGCGAATGTAACATGTATGATTGAAAGCTATTTTTCCTTTAGTAACAATGTACAAAGGTAAATGCTTGTACAACCTTCCTATCCTGCTTATGGAATAAACAGTTTTGAATATTTGAAAGGAGCAATAAACTAAATGTATATTTTGAATTCAAATATGTAAAAGGAACACTCTAAAAATTTAGCCTCACATCATGCTAATTATGTAAATGCATATGAAAGTGTTATGATGAATAATAAAACATGTGGTATATTAACAACTGAGAAAAAAGTATCAACTTAAGATTGCTATGATTATGCAAATGGAACTATTATGCAAGGTTTCGCTATTGCTTTGCCTAGACATATTGAAAATTTTAGAATGGTTGCGACTAAATTTGAAAAGTTAGCTTTGTAATTCCCAAATTAAGAAGAGCTTACAAGAAATACAATTAAATTAATGTAAGAATAGTTTATTATTGAAATATAGATTATGTAAGACGTTTATATTAGGAATGTATTTTAATATTTAATTTAAATTTTTATTGATGGAGTATAATTGATGCTTAATTCTTAAACTTAAACAAGAGTACTTTTATTAATAATTACACTTATTCTAGAAATTGTTTTTTATTTAATTCTATGGTTACCTATTTTAAATGCTATAAGTATTGAAGTTATAAGAATTAGATCTATGGTTACTATGATTCCTCTAGAAATTTGTTAAAAAACTAGATCTATAAGAATGCTTATTTTATCTTATGCAAATAAAAATAATAATGGGTGAAAATAAATTATAAATATATAGTATAGATACATAAATATATATATATATATATATATATATATATATATATATATTATATTTATATTCATTTATATATTTATATATCTATTAATTTTTTATTTTTTTTTATGTTTTAATATTACTATATATTATCTATTCTATTTTTTTTTTCATAAAATATATTTTATTTTTTGCAAATTTAATTAAATTCAATTTTTTTTTTTTCTTTTTTTTTCAATTTATTTGTACTTCCATAAATATATAAAATTTCAAAATTTTTTAAATTAATTTTATATAAAATATTATTTACAAATGGTATTTTTAATAATTTCTTTTTAATGCTATTTAATTTTATATTTGAAATAAATATATACATATTAATAAAGAAAAATAAGAAAATTATTATTAATCAAAACATATATAAAATTTTTGTTTTTTATTTATAAAGAAAAAATATATATAAATTTATGTTTTATTTATTATATTTCAATTAAGAAGAGAATTTTCAATTTTACCACAAGTATCTTCTAATAATTTTACAAGCATTTCCTCAGATTTTTCTCTAACTTATTTTTCTTACTATAAAAATATATAAATTTTAATTGTTTATAAAAAAAAACTTACATTTACATCTTAAGTTAAAGTATCATTTAAATCTTCTAAAACTTTAAGAATATTACTATGTTATTCTTCCCTAATTCTTTTTTCTTAACATAATAATTCTTATAACTTAAGAATTTCTTCTCCAAAAGTTCTAATAAGGTTTTCAGAAATATCATCTCTAACTTTTTTTTCATGTTCAAATTATAAACGAAGATCATTTATTCTATTTTCTATTTCACAAGTTCTATATTCTTCGTTCTCTTCTCTTTTTTTGCGATCTCTTTAAATTTCTATTTTCATTTCTTATATTTTCTCATCTAATTATCTCAACATCCTTGTTTCATTTTCCTTTTTTCTTAGTGTTCTTTGTTTATATTCAAAGAAAAACTCTTATCTAATAACTTTACTTCTTTTTGCCTTTTTTCAAGTAATATGTCCCTAGCTAATATTTCATTTTAAACGTTTTCTTGTATTTTGTTTAATTATTCAGCTAAAAGCTTTTTAAAAAAACAAATTTAAAATGGTAATATTTAAATTTTATTTTTACTTTAAATTTTTATTCGTTTTATTATTCTGTTTTTAAAATTCTTTCATCCAAATATTTAATTTTATTTTAAAATATTTCTCTCTTTGCCTTTTTTTATAAAAAAATAATAGTAATTATTTTATATTTTTTAGTACATGCTTTCCATCATCAAATGTGGATTACATATTTTTTATTCTTTCATTTAATTAGGCAATTTTAGTTAAATTTGGTGAATCTTTTTAATGATTAAAATATTTTTATTTTTAAATATTTTTTATTTTTATTAAATGATTAAAACAAATATTATAGTATTATATATATATTAAATTGTAATTAACAATAAATTACTTTATATATCAAATGTTGGGCTATCAAAATTTTTTCTTTGATAATTACTAAAAGCCGCATTACTTGAAGATGTATACATATTAATTTTTTTTGTTTTAATTTAATTTTTTTATTTAATTATTTATTTAAAAATAAAATCAAATCAAATTAAATTAAAATGAAAAAAAAAATAGTTTTTTTTTTTTTTTTAAAAAAAAAAAAGAAACTTTTTATAATTATTAAGAAATAAAAAAAAAATAATAATTTTAAATTAAATTAATTATATATTTTTGAAATTCAATTAAAACTAAAGTCTTTTTAAATAAAAGATTTTTTATATTAAATAAAAATATAACATATATAATTATATAATAATTAAAAATATGTTAATTTTATATTTGCTAAATTTTATTATTATAATTTAAATATAATATTTCTAAATTAAATTTTATTTTATTTTATTAGTTTAAATAAATTAAAATTAAAAAACTATTAATTTAATTTTTAAATTTAATATAAATAAATAAATACAAAAAATGGGATAATGCTGTTCTTAAACATAAAAATTAGAAATATCTCAATAACAATAATAAACATATTAAATAAGTAATCCTGTTTAATTACTTAAAAAATTAAGAGAATAAAATTAAGTTTAATAATCAAAAAATAATTATTATTTAAAAAATTTATAAAAAAAAAAAAAATTAAAAAAAGTAATTTTTAACTATTGAATGGGGATTAGACTCTGAAACAAGTTAATATGTTACATTTTTAAAAATTGAGAGGTATTTAAAATAGCAATATTTATTTGAGGATAATTTTTATTTTTAAAGTTATTAATAAGGTGATATAAATGATTAATAATTAGAATAAATTTTAAGTAATTTACATGAGTTTGGATATTTAAATACTTTAATTATTGATTTTGAGTATATAATAAATCAAAAAATAATTATATTATAAATAATTTTATTTATAGCTTTAATGAAAGCCTAACTAATAAAACTTTCCAAAGGATTTAAAATCAAATTTTACAATTAACATAGTTATAAACTATATAAATTAATATGAAGTTAAATTTTAAATATAAAAATAAAATATTTGTATTTATTAAAATATCATTTATATATATAAAAAGCAAAAATAAAAATATAAATGATATCGGATTATCTTATTTATCATAAAGCTTTAAACCATTTCATTTGATATATTCTTTTCACATAAATTTACAGTTTGTTTTTTTTTACTTTATTTTTATATTTTTTAATTTAAAAGTGAAAATAAAAATATTACTGATATTGGAATTAGTGAATTACTAGAATCTATAAAAAGTTATAGACTTTAGAATATTTATTTAGATTTTTCATATAATGAGAATTTTACTAATAATATTTTATTTAAATTAAGTAATTTATTAACTTAAAGTCAAAAATTTACAGATATTCAAATTAATTTTAAGTAAGAGATATATATATTAATTTATAAATAATTTTTTATATTATTTATATAAAAATTACATTTTTCTTTTTTTTAGTTGGAATAATAAATTTACAAATGAAGGAATGGATAGCTTTTTAGATAAATTAAAATATTAAAAATAATTAAATTTACTATCTTTAGACTTAGGGTTATATAAATAAATAAAATTTAATAAAAATAAATATTTAATTTTAAAGATGTAATGAAAAATTTACAAACTCATTTTTGAAAAAACTTGGATTAACATTAATAAACTTTTTAGATTTAATTGAACTAAATCTAAATTTTTAGTATTTTTTAATATATTATCAAATTATTATATATATTTTTTTAAAGTGAAAATACAAACTTTACTGACGAAGGAATCTCTATTTTATTAAAAAATTTGTAAGTTCTGAAAAGTTTACATACTTTAGAATTAAGTTTTTGGTATTCATATTAATTTTTCAATTTTTTTTTTGTTTTTTCATATTTTTCTTACTTTCTTTCTTTAAAAATATTTTATAATTAGTTAAAATTTCTAATTTACTGATACCGCAATATTTAGCTTTGCAGATTCTTTTCAATATCTTACTCATTTATAATTTTTAAACTTTAGTTTTAAGTAATAATAAATTTGTTATATTATAATTCAGTTTTAAATTTTTTATTATTATTCTTATTAGTTCAAATAGAAAATTTTCCGATTAAGGATTGAAAGCATTTTCCGATTCTTTATAGTTTTTAAAAAAATTAAGAAACATAATTATAAATATAGAGTATTAATTCATTCTTAATTATTTATTAATATTTTTTTATAATTTAGAAAAAATTAAAATTTTTCAAAAAATACTGTAAGCTATTTAGGTAATGTATTAAAGAAAAATAATAATTTATTAAATGTTTAGATAGATTTATAGTAAATATTATTATAATATAGAAATGTTTTAATAATTTTTTTTAATATAAAAAGTGGAATAAAAATAAGAGATACTTAAGATTTTATTTGATAGAAACATATATATATATATATTAATTATTAAAAAAAAAATTAAATAATAATAAAAACTATTAATATTTATATTTAAAAAAAAAACATAATTTTATTATGTATTTTTTTTTTAAAAAAAAAAAAATCAATTCATTAATTTTATATATAAAATATAAAAAATTAAAAAAAAATGTATTAAGAACAAACATATATGTAAGAAAAGCTATGTGAAACACTAATAGGCTAATTAAACGAAACTGAAACTTATCTAATAAGTAACTCAATAACAAATAAAGAAAACATAAATGCGTAAATAGAGAAAATATATATGATAATAAATGAATTAAAATGTAGATTTTTAGAAAATTGGTTAATAATAATGTAACATATATTAAATAGTGGAAATCCATAATCTTATTTTGGCAATTTTATGAATATTTTTGAAAAAAAGCATATTTAGTTTAAAGAAAAGAATATTTTGTATTAAATGAAATGCACTTTAGATATGAAAGCTTCATCTTCAGATGAAAATAATGTACATATTTATTATGAGGCTTTAAATAAAATTTAAGAAGCTTTAATTAATGAAAAAAAATTGTGCTATTAATGCTAAAATAAAGAAGAAGAAAAAAGTTTTATAGATGATAAAAGCTTTCTAAATGAAAAAAAAATTGTAAATGAAAATAATTTTATTAATGAAACAAATTTAATTAATGTAAAACATAGCGATTATTCTGAATTATATGTATAGGAATCAGAAGAAAAAGTCAATGAAAATCAAATAAATAGAGAGGAAAATATTTAGATTAAAGTATAAGAAGAATTATTTGATGAAGAAAATACTTTAAAACAAAGAAAAAATTTAAGCTTTAAAATTTAAAAAAATGAAGAATTTTAAAATTAAAAAATAAAGAATATTTAAATTTTTAAAAAACCTAATAGTTTTATGATAATGAATTTTTAAGTTAAAAAAATGAAGAATTTTGTAACTAAAATGAAGACTTTTTGAAAAAAGATAAAATAAATGAAGATTATACAGAAGAAGAAAAAGAAATATAAGAAAATAATAACGAAGAAAAAAAATCATATTTTTTAATATAAGATTTATAACAAATAAATAAAAAAATAAAAAATAAAGAAAAATATATAAATAATGAATAAGTAGATAATTAGTTATGGAATATAAAATAAAAAATTGAAGATTTTTCTAAAAAAAAATAAGATTTTAAAAAAACTTCGAAAAATTAAGATTTCCGACAAGAAGATTTTTCTAGAGAAGGACAAGAAAACTTATTTAAACATTTTCATTAATTTAAAGAAAATATTTTTTAAGAAAATAATAAAAATATTTTAGAACAAGAAAAAGAACATACATTTGGAGAAAAAAAATATTGGTGAATTAATATTAATAAAAAAAACGAAGAAGAATAAAACTTTTTTTAATAAACGAGTTATTTTATAGATGAAATGAGTAATAATTTTAACAAATATAATTAAATATTCTAGTAAAATGAAGAAAAAATAGGTCAAAGTTTCAAAGGGGTCGAAATCCTAGAAGAACCAATAGAAAGTTTAATGGAAGATTATCCATATTTATTTAAAAACCCATAATTAAAATAACTTAATTAATAATAAGAACTAGAAAAAAATTAATCTAATAAAAAAATATAAGAAAATAAAAAAAATATAAAGATTAAATCTGAAGAAAGTATTTAAAATCAAAAAAAAACTGTAAAAAATCACAAAAAAATTCCTTTTACTTAAAATTCATAATCTATAAATGTTCCGAAATAAAAAAATACATCTTTTTCGGAAATTAATTAAAAAAGAAATAGTGTATCGAAAATTTTTAAAATTTGAAATAGAATTTTATTTAAAAAAAAAAAAAAATATTTATATTTTGCATTTTTATTTTATTATAAATATATTTTATATCTTTTTAATATTTTTGTGTTATTTTATTTCAAAGAAACAAATTAAAATGAATGAAATATAAGAAAATAATTAAGAAAATATAATAAATTAATATATATAAGAAAATATATATGAGTTAGTTTTTTTAAAAGAACTTTTAGGTTTACCAAATATGTTCAAATTATGTTTTACAGGTTTGATTTTAAATATTTAAGAATATTAATTTTCAAACTATGAAAATGATTAAAATACATTTTTAAAATTAATAAGTAATAATTTTTTTTGTAAAAAAATATTAAATTTTAATATTAAAAATAGTATAAGATGGAACAGGAGAAGCTGAAGTTCAAATTTTAAAAAACTAAAAATAAGAAATAAAAAAATACAAAGCAATTACAGGTGTAGGATATTTAAAAAAAATAGAAATGCAAGGAGGAGATATAATATGTAAAATTTATGTAGATAGATATAGTATTTTTATAAATTAATATATTAATTATAAATATGTTTTTTTTAAAAAGGAATTATAAATAATTCAAATGAAGAGTTAAAACTTTACTTAGAAACTTATTTATATAAAATAAAAAAAGAAGAACGTCAAAAATAAAATGGATTTTTTATAAGTAATAATTAGTATTAATAATAAAAATAAATATCTAATTTAAACAGTTAATAATCATAATAATAATAATAATAATAATAATAATAATAATAATAATAATAATAATAATAATACATTAAATGGTAAAAAGTTAGATAAGAGTTAAGTTCTTAGACTTTGGTAATAATATAAATGTAATTATATGATTAATATAACTAATTGGAAATTTTAACTGAGGAAAATATAAAAAATATAGAGAATATATTTTGTATAGAGAATATTTTTAATAGGATCTGTGAAAAATATTAATAATGGAAAGATTTAAATAAATAATAATGTATTAAACAATTAAAAAAAGTACTTTTAAATATATAAAAAGCCTAATTAATTTAATTTAATTATCCAGATAATTTTATTTAAGTTAATATTTCAGCTTTAAATGATTTAAATAATTTTATTTTATAAACAATTTCAAGTAATTTTTTTTTTAATATAAAATTTAAAAAATAAATATAAAAGATCATGAAGGTGTAAATGTTAAATTTATAGAATAATAATTAACCAAGCACATAAACAAAAACAAATAAATAACTGAAAAAATAATATCAGAAGAATACATAATATATATTCTAGAAATTTTTTATAAAACTGAACTCATAATAAAATGTGATTAATATAAATATATAATAAATAAAAAATAAAAAAATAAAAATTGATATATTTTTAATAAACATTAAAATCATTATTATTTATTAAATATATCTTCAATATCTACGTTTATAATTTAATTAAAATTATCTTAATTAGTATCTTCTTTATATTGAAATTTCACACCATTTATTGATGGTACAGTATTTCCATATCTATATAAATAAATAAATAAAAATATAAGCTAAAAAATAATTATAACTTATCGTAGGCTGTAGGTCTCGCTTTAGTAATAATATTCGAAATAAATCCAACCGAAAAAATTATAAACGGAAAACTTAATATCCCGTAAGATATTTTTGCCATAAAAATTTAAGCTTAACTCTAATCATATTATTTTGAGAGCCCTTTATTAAAAGTCAAAAAATAAATACCGATTGACGCTCCAAAAGTAAGCAAATCATAGACTAAAAATTTAAAAAGAATATTTTTTCCACAACATTCTTATGTTTAAATATCATTATTATCTTATTTTAAATATTTGAATTAAATTTATCCTTTTGCTTTAGAGCAAGGTAAGAAAAAATAAGCCATCCAAACCAAGACTATTTATAGTAAAAAAACACCCATGTCATAATACAATTAGATAATATTTACAGTAGAACCAGGTCCATTGATTAAGCATTCCGAATAAGCGTCTTATCCTTTACTTTTGCTCCACATTGAAACGCAATTAAAATAAAGAAAATATCCCAAAGCAGCCGAAATAATACCTTAAGTAATAAACTACATTTTTTTATAGGAAAGGATATAATTAATTAACTAATATTCATCAGATTTGTCTATACATAAAAACACAAAAATATAAAATAATGGTTGTACTCCAAAATAAGGAAAAGAGTTTATAAGTTTAAAAAACCACCAAGATAGTGTCTTCATTTACGCCCATATTGATTTGTCATGAGGATTTGTAGTGTAATTATACCAGTTTTTTATAAAATATAAGGGTCTTATTAATATAAAAGACTATTTTTCATTTTTTATTTCTACAAAAGGATTGCCTTATTTTAGTCGGAGATTGTATTTTACTTATTCGACTATTATAGGCCATATATCATCCACTGTATCGTCTATTGATTCTTATATACAATTAGGCATGTCGGGATCTTTTAAAGAATTCTTTATATTGGGTTTATATTTTTCAAGAAGTTTTAAAATTGTCTCTTCTATTTTGATTCTTATAAATATATTTATTTTCTCTTTTTGTTATAATATTAAGCTTTTTAAGCTATTATCTAAAGCTTCGTATTTCTTTGTTGCTTATTCAGTTATTTTTAATATTGTATCATTTTATTTAAATTTTTTTATATTATCTTCAGCTTTGCTTTTTAATTATTTAAAAATTCCAGTGTCTTGGTTTTCTGATTATTATTATTATACATTTTACTTTTTTTAATTTTTTTTATTATTTTGTTCATTAGTGGAATAATATTCAATATTTTTTATTTTTTTATTATTTTTACATTTGGCATTTTATTTATTTTTAACGCGTTTTAAAGCTGACCTAGCATTTATATTTGCTTTTTTTCTGTTACTATTTGTATTTTACTTATACTTTTTGTTTATTTAATGTTAATTTTTTTTTTTTTTTTTATATTATTTAAAGATATATTTATTTAAGCAATTTTTTGATAGCCAAAATTAGGGAAAATTTACTTAATATTGTATAAATACAATTATTTAATATATAAAATTTATCTTTATAAATATTAATTTATTAATATATTGTATAAAATAATAATATAAAAATTTAGAATAGATCAATAAAAAATAAATTATATTTATATTAAATTATTTATTAATTTATTTATATACATAAATATTTTTCTTTTATCATTTATAATATTATATTAATTTTATTATTTATATTTTTCGCTTAATATTATTAAATAAAATAAATTAAATAAAAACAAAATTATATATAAAATAATTATATAATATATATATATATATATATATTTATATTTATATTTATATTTGTTTTTTTTTATTTTAATAAATATCTTTATATATATATATTTTTTTTTTTTTTTTTTTTTTTTTAAATTTTATATTTTCTTTTTTTTATTTAATATTTAAATTATTATAAGCGTTTTAAATTAATTATCTTAATTTTTAATATTTTAAATATAATCATTATTTATTAATTATGAAATTTAATTAATTGCAATTTATTAAATATTATACTTTTATAGAAATTAAATAATAGTTGATTTATAAAAATAGAAAATTATTATATACAAAAAAAAAATCAAATTTATTCTTAATCATTATTTTAATTTATTTAATAGTTGAGTAATTCAGATACCTTAATATAAAAGTTTGTTCTATGTATTTATAAAATATCTTATAAGTTTTTTAGCATTTCAATGACATAAGCGAGAGGCATAGAACTTTATTAATTAATTTAATCTTTATAAGAAGTTTAACTATTTTTTATATACTCTAAATTAACTTTAAATCCAGCCTTTTTATTAGATTATCTTTAAGTTTAATTATCCGAATCACAAATATTTTTGAAAATGCCTTTATTTAAATTATTATTTTCTTATTCAGTTTCTCCTATATAAGAAACTATAATTATCATGATTTTTTTTACAAATATGTTTATTTTTTATTATAAATTATTTTAGAATTTTTTATTTAGTAATTTAGAAGTTTAAGAAATAGTTTTTTCTTAAAAATTATTAATATCAAACATAAAAAAAAGGTCACTAGTATTTTTTTTTTAAAAAAAAAAATATAATAAATATAATATTTATTCTACAATATTTTATCATTAGGATTCAGTTATAAGAAACTTTAATCATTTTCTATACAACTAGCAATTTTAGCAAAAGATTCGTAAAATTTGACCATTAATTATTACATGATTTCAATTTAGGGAGTCAAAAAGAAATCTTTTGAAATAAATATTTCATTTTTTTTATTAAAAATTTTATCATAATAATCCCAAGGACCATCTCCTATTAAAAAAGGTTGATATTTATTATCTTGTTAATGAATACAGAACCAATTATCTAAAGAGTCCTTTTTTTTTAAATTAAAGTTAACAAAAATAAATAAAATAATTTAAATAATATACTTGAAAAACAAATTTCATAAAACTTCCTTTTCTAAAAATAACATTACTTAAGTTTTTTTCAAAGCTATTCAAAATTTAAAAAAAACTTTGGCTTTCAATTTAGTTATGTCTTAGTAATCTTTTAAAATTATACAAAAGAAAACTCTCATATTTTAAAATAGGACCAGCATTAACATCATGAAAAATATTAAAAAAAGTCCCATAACAGTCTTAGAAATAATCAATTTCAAGTTTTTTTATCATATCCATATTTGAGTCTTTTAAAAGTGCTTTTTTCATCATATAATTAGAATTTATACTTTCTTAATCGTTTCCGTATTAATTTCTTTCTTTAATAAGTTCCTCGTTTTTTTTTTTTTATTCTTCATCTTCTTTATCATCTAATAAATCGTCGTGCATTTATTTTATGTAAATTCGCATTGCTTCAGCATTATCGGAGAGTAAAAAATCTTATGAGAAATCGATTTCCATATTTTATTTTTTCTTTTATTTTTGGATTGTTTTTAGAAATTTAAATGGTTTAATTTTGATTTTTAAATGTCTAATTATTTCTATTTGTATTTTCTTTTCATTTTCGATATTATTTATTTATGAGTTTATACTTATATTTGATTCACTTTTTGTTTTTTGGTTTGTTTAGCTTTATTAGTATTCTATTTTATTTACTATTTCACTATATTATGTATATTATTTATATATATATTTTTAAATTTACTTTTTTATAGAAGGCCCATATATTTATTCTTTAATTTCGAAAATACCCTAAATAATACTTATTTAGGAAGAAGATGATTAGGAGTTCCTTTTTTCACCTAATAAAATCAAAGGATTTTTTTCTTTTCTTAAATCAAAATCTCTTGGAGAATTAAAATTTTTATTATTATTTAATTTTAGTTTTGTAAAGAATTATTTATATTCATCTATAAGATTACTATTTTTATCCTCATCTTCTTATAATTTTTTCGATATATTCGGGCATTCTTAAGGATAATAAGGAAGAGCTCCTTCACTAGAAATCAGGCTATTCTAAAAGGTATTGTTTCGAATATTATTAATAATAATAAAATAATTGTTAATTTCTTAAATATTATTAGGTTAACTTATTATCTAGCTCTCTTTTTTTTAAATTAAATGTTAACTTTCCTTTTCTTAGTTTTTTTCTTTTAATTCCTAATCAACTACCCTGAAAACTTCCCAGACAACCCCTTTAATAAGCGAAAGCAAAATTAAAGAAATAAACATTTCAAAAGTATTAAAAAAGAACATACTTAATAGAAAATTTCCGAATTTGTACGCATAATCATATGTACACAAACTCCAGTTTGATTCAATCATAATTTAGAAAAGTATTAAAAGAGAATTTTTAAAAGAAGTGAAGTCTCCTAGTATATTCTCTTAATAAGGAGAATTTTTTTTATATGAGAAAGTTCTTATATTGAAAATTTCCATTCCCCAAACAGCATAAAGATAAAAAATAATAATTAAAATTGGAATTAATTGTAAAACTTATTATTTTTTAATATAAATTAAAAAAAAAAAGAAATTCATTTACTTATAGGTATGCACATAAAAATCTTTTAAATTAAAAGTTAAACTTAATTTAATGTTTCAGCGCCAATAATTAATAAATTAAATACTTTAAAAGACCTTAGTTTATTAAAAATTTTAATAATTCTATTGATTCTAGAAATTTTTAATAATTTGGCATTTTTTAATACTTAAATTAATTAAGTTAGAATATTTGTTGAAAGAGTCATAATTAACATTAAAAAATCAAATACATTCCAACTATCTTCAAAATATTTTTCAAATCCCAAACCTATAAATTTTATTCCGAATTCAATGACATATATATAAACTATTAAATCATCTATTGTTTCATAGATTTTTTATATGTTCTCTCTAAGTTCTAATAATGATAATATTATAACAATTATATTAAATATCAATACGATTGACATAAACAATTCGAAATAATTGTTATTTGCAATTTTTTTTAAGTAAAGTTTTTTATTAAAGAAATTCCTTGTTTTTTTCCAACATAAATTATCCTTAATATATGGGAGTGAAAATTTTTTATTACTTTCGAGAACATCTATTAAATCAAAAAAATCATCTAGAGTTAGAATCTACTATTATTATTTATCTAAATGCAAAAATAGACTTCTAATTCTTTTTACAATTTTTTTTTATTTAAATAAACAATACTCATAAAATTATGGAAAGTCTCATAATCAATACTCTTATTTCTTTTTTGTTTTTTTTAATTTGTTTTTATGTTTATAAATTTATTTTACTTACTCATTAAAATCTATAGAAATAAAGCTTGCTAATAAACATTCTCTTTATTTTATTCGATCTTATAGGACATATTTACTTCTACTTCGCTTAGTAAAAAATAATATTTGCTATTTTAATTTAATTTTTTTATATTACACAATATGATTCAAAAACTACAGCTACAGGTATTGGAACAAAAATAAATAATTATAAGGTTACATATGAAATAAAATATATTAAATAATAACGAGAATATGTTATTGAAGGTAATATACATTCTGGATATCCATCAAAGCTTATCATTGCAAAAAGCAAATTAAATGAATTTAATATGTTTGAAAAATTATTCTTTTTATTTATTTTTTAGTATTTTTTTTTTTTAATTTACTGTGTATTCGTCATATTCAATTTAATTATCTAAATTACCTATTATAAGATATCCTATTAAAGCAAAGGTAAAAGTAGTAAAGAAAAAAAAAAAGAAAAGCTATAAAATTTTACGCATTGAACCTAAAATACTTTTAAAAGACCTCCTTAATTCTGTAGAATAAAACAAAATCATAACTATAAAAATTCATTTTAAATTATTGAAAAAAATAAAATACATGGCCTGAAATATTTACCAAATCTTTAATTACTTTTGGTAGAATAAAAAATAATATAATCTAACTCTAAAATAAATATAAAAAGAGTTCTTAAAGAGAGCTTTTTATTAACAATAAATAAATACATTTTATCTTAATCATTTAATCTATGTATAATTTCTAAAAAAACATCAAATTGCAAAATACAGATAATAATTATCTCATAAATTTTCTAGAAATAAGGAATTATAGTATAGGTATCATGACTATTTGTTGGCTCGTTAAAACTTAAAATTAGTAAACTAAAAGATAAAAGAAATAAAAGATAATTCCAAATAAAATTTATTTGCCAAAGGTAAACATAATATATAAAAGGATTTTACAAGACTAAATATTATTTATATTACTTATTTTTTTTTTAAAAAAAAAAAAACCTTCTATATCATTTCGTACAGGTCTTAAATTTAAACCATCATGTAGATGTCTTACTGCTTTTAAAATTCTTTCTTATTTATTTAATTAATGAATTGTTTTTAATAAACTTTTAATAGTTTCCTTTCTCTTTTTTTTTTTTTTATAAAAATTTAATCAAAAAATGTTGGGGATAAGTTTTTTTTTTTTTTAAAAAAAAAAAATTCTAAATTATTTTTTTTTTAATTTTAAAAATCAAATAATTTTGTACTTTTTCATGTATTTATTATTATTTTTAATTTATTTTTAAATCAACGTTTTCATGTTTACTTTTTTTTTTACTTTATTTTGGTTCTTTTAAAGATAGTTAATGGAATGTAAATTATTTAACGAAGTTTTAATTTTCTATACTTCTTGTATTAAAAGTAGATACTTTTTTTAAGGAATATAATAAAAAGCTTTAATGTCTTTTTGTTTAATATCTTTCAATATTTTTAAAAATTTTTGCAATTTAAAATCTTAATTTATTTAGATTCGTTTTATCGTTTGGAAATTTTTATTATTTATTTAAATATGAATCGCTTAAAGAACCTATTTTTTGTAAATTTAAAATTCTAAAATTTTAATAATTGTTTAAAGACTAAAATCTTATTTAATTATCTAATTATGATAATGAATTATTTTCAATTTAATTTTCCATTTTTCTAAAATATTATTTAGTGTTTTTTATTTTATTTTTTCTATTAATTTTTTGAAATAATAAAAAAAAAAAAAATTATTTTTAATTAATTCTAAACATAAAAAATAATATGTTTTTAAACATTTTATAGTTTAAATTTAATAAATATAAATATTTTATTATAAGAATTTAATATTTTTTTTTCTAGATCTAATATAATAACCTTCAAATTTTTGTTAAAATATTAAAGAAAATAATAATTTGTTTTATTAAAAAAATATTTAATAATTATAAAATTTTAAAATAACAAACAAAATTAAATAAAATATTAACTTAAGATAAAAAAAATAAAATAAAAATGTCAAGATAACCTTAAAAAGATACCGAATATGATTGGCTAGTAAAATTATTAATTATAGGTGATTCCGGAGTAGGAAAAACAAACATTCTTTTAAGATTTTGTGACGATAAATTTTCTCAAACCCATTTAACAACTATAGGTTTTTTTCAAATAAAAATAGAGAAAAAATAAAATAAAAATAAATAGGAATTGACTTTAAAATGAAAAAAATAGAAATAGATAATAAAAAAATAAAATTATAAGTATGGGATACAGCCGGGTAAGAAAGATTTCGTACAATCACTTAAAATTATTATAAAGGAGCAATGGGAATAATAATGACATATGCAATAAATGATAAAGAATCTTTTAATAATGTTGAATTATGGATGAAATAAATTAGAGAATAAGCAGATAGTAATGTATAAAAAATACTTGTAGGCAATAAAAGTGATATGGAGAGTGAAAGATAGGTTACTCTTTAAGAAGGAAAAGCCTTAGCAGATAGTTTTGGAATTAAGTTTTTCGAAACTTCAGCAAAAACTAATGAAAATGTACATGATGCGTTTATTAGTATTTGTAGAGATATAAAAGAAAAAATGATGTAAAATGAAAATAATGCTAAGAATAGTCATTTATCAAATAATCCTAATTAATAAAATAAAGGTGGATGTGAATGTTGAAAAATAAAATAAATAAAATATGAAAACATATATATCATTTAATAAAGAAAAAAAAAAAAAAAAATAGAATAAAAACATATATTTAATCTAATTTACCTTTAAATGTATATAATAATAATTAATTAAAAAAAAAAAAACATAAATATAAATATAAAAATAAAAATACTAAGAGATATAAATATAATTAAATAACTAAAATAAATAAAAAAAAATGTCAGATATTAAATTCGTAAAAATTTTTAAAGAATTTTAAGAATTTATAAAAAATGAAAATAAATAACAATATAACGAATACTTAAAAGAATATGGTTTATATTATTTTTTATTAATGTAGACAATATTATTTCCACTTGATAAGATCAAAATAATGTAATAAGTTAACAATGCATTTCCAGAAATATATAATTAGGATAATAGATACAAATTTATAAAAACTGTGAGAAATTTTTTATAATAAAATGAAGAAATTGAACTTTCTACATTATTATATAGAGGATATATATGTTAATTAGCAAAATTATATGTAAAAGAATTTGGAGCTTTTTATTTTTCTCAAAAATTATTGAATAAAAACAACCATTTTGATATAAAAGCAGATCCAGTTAAACACTCTTTTTATAACTTTTATTATTCATTTGCTATTGGATCTTTTGTAGAAATATTTGCGTTTCCTTTAGAAAAAGCTAAAACAATAATGATAATGGATTCAGATCCAGATTATGAAAAATAAAAATATAGATGTAACAAAATAATTATTTTTTAAAAATATTTATATATTTATAATTATAGCACCTATTACTCCTTTCATATAACAAGCAGAAAATAATAAATATGGATAATTTACAGGATTTGGAATTTCAATG
The DNA here is from genome assembly GCF_000220395.1 of Ichthyophthirius multifiliis. Lineage (NCBI taxonomy): Eukaryota > Ciliophora > Oligohymenophorea > Hymenostomatida > Ichthyophthirius > Ichthyophthirius multifiliis. The sequence goes on from NW_004087744.1 coordinate 20,162, forward strand.
TTAGGAGCGGCTATTTATAGAGGCATTTAAATCGGATTATATGAAACTTTAATGAATTTGGGTTTAAAAGATTATGGATGGTATTTATAGTTACCTACAAGTGTTTTAGCGACAATTATAGGATAAAAAGTAGCTTATCCTTTTGATACTTTAAGACGAAAGTTGTTTTTACAAGGAACTGATTTCGAAGTAGAAGTAAATGTTAAGAAAACTTTTACAAATTATAGTAATACATATAGAAAATCTTTAATGATTGGATGGGGTATTTAATTTTATAAAAGTTTTTTGAGTGGGTTTGCTTTGTTTTCATATAAAAGTTATTTAGATTACTAAAATTATTTATAAAATTAACCAGAATGATGGAAAATAAAAATAACATATATAATTGAGTATTTTTTAGTTTTTTTTATTTCATAAAAGAAACAAAAAAAAACAATAGAAAAAATAAAAAAATGTACAGCAAATAAATATCTTAAAAAAAAACATATTCCCTTTCCCTATACATTTTCCTGTCCAAGGACAATGATGGTCATAATCTTAAATACAAATATCACATTCGAAACAATGATATATTCCTTAGTTTTTTATTATTTAACATTTATCACAAAAACTATGTTTTTTTTATTTTTTATTTATTTTTTATTTTGTTTATATTACTAATTATAATGAATTATAGTATTGTCTGGTGGTTTTTTAGCACTTGCGATACCTGGGTTTAGTAATGCAGTTAGTAAATAACTTATTATTTGTAAGAAGTTTATTCCAAATGTTAAAATATATATAACTTTTCCTTTTTTAACTGAGTATTTAAATGTCAAATAATAACCTAAAATCAAAAAAGAAATCCATGTTCCTATAAATATTTTAACTTTTTTTTATTAAATAAAAAAAAAAACAGCAAAAAATAGAAAATTTATTTTTGGTTTTTTTTTTTTTTACAATCTGGTCCTAATGTAAATAAAGGCTCATTTTTGATATGCATTATGACACATGTTTTTCCATAATATCTTTTGAATTTTTATATTTAGAGATTTTCTTTTTGTAGTGGTAATTATTTTTCAATTATAATTTATTTTTCTTTAGTTTATTGTTAAATTGAAATTTAATTGTTATTATCGTATAATTAATTTATTTATTTTTCTAAGTCTTAATTTCGATATTAATTTTATTCCTAATTTAAAATATCTCCATTACTATCAAAATTTATCATTTGTATTTTTTATATACTTTTTTATTTTATTTTAAAAAAATATTTTATATATATATATATTTCTTTTTAAATTAAAATAATATATAAATACTTTTTTATTAATATTATTTAATCTTTTTAAATATAAATTTACATTACAAAATATTAAAATATATATACAATTTAGAAAAAAAAAAAAATAAGGAAAGAATTTTTTCATTCACATAAATCACTTACTTAATTATTTAAATCTAAAACTTACATATATTTTTCGATAGTTTTACTTTCATCTATATTTTCTGCGTGTTTAAAATTATTTAAAATTTAAATTTAGTTTTCTTTTTGATTTTTTCCTTGTATTATTTTTTCAAATTTTTAAGTATTTAAAAAAGTTGAAAAATTATTATCTTTTTCATTATTCTAAAAATCTTCTTTTTCGAAAAAATTCATTATTTCCTTTAATTCATTTTCTATCATAGGCTTTAATTATTTACATTAAAATAAATATATAAGTGTTTTTTTGTTTTAATTTTTACTTCTGATATATTATACGAATTGCCAAACTTTTATTCCGGAGAATCTATTTTATCTAGTTAAGATTTTTTTTATTATTTCCTTTTTTCAAAAATATTGTCTGGATTAGTTTTAATATTTTTTTAGTTAGATTGATTGTTGTTGTTGCTTTTTTATGAAGTTTAAATTTAATTATAATAAGTTTTTTAATTATAAGGAGTTTATTAATTAATATTTTTTTAATGACTTAAATTGCCGAAAGCGAATCTACTAGTATTATTATTATTACTCATTTTTATTTGAATTTTTTTTGTATATATTTTTTTTTTTAAATTTTAATTTTTTTGATTTATTTAAGTAAAATAATATTTCCAAAAAATAAAGTATTATCATTTCTAAAATAAAATATAAATGTTTATATATATTAATATTTTTTAAAAATAATAATAAATAATATGTAATAAATATTATAATAAAAAAAATTAATATATTTTTTACATAAATATCATTTATTTATAAACTATAACTATTTATATTATTTATTAACAGAAATATAAAACTAACATTTTATGGATATGAGTAAATATTTATCATCATTTATTTATTTTTATATAAAAAAATTATTTATTTCAATTATAATATGATATCAATTCAAATTTAATTTAAATAATAATTTTTAAAATTTATAAATTTAAATTAAAAGTTTTAATTGTAAAATAAAATAAAAAAACAAAACAAAAATAATTAAGTAAGAATACTAAAAAATAAAAAAATGGAGTAATATTAAATAATTTTTAATAATGTAGATAATATTTTTTTTTAACATTTTAAAAAACTCTCTTAACAAAATGATTATTGATTCTTTTTAAAAAAAAATATAAGTAAAAATAAATAATTATTTTAAAAAATAAAAAATAAAATCAATGTTATTATAATATTGAATTTATTATAAATAAATATTTCTAAATTTTAAATGAAATAATAATAAAAATTATAAATTTAATATTTAGTTAAAGTTTATTTTAAATTATTATATAAAAAATTAATTTCGAAAAATTAAGATATTAAAAAATAAAAAGACTTTAAATTAATTTTACTTTAGATTTTTTTATATAATGTTATTTTTTAATTATTGTTTTTTTTTTAAAAAAAAACAAATCTATACTAAAAAATAAACAATTAGCTATATAAAATTAATTTATTTTTAACTTTTAAAGGTGTAAAGTTTTAAGGTTTATAATAAGAGATTTTAATATATTATATTTTTAATTAATTTGGGCATTCGAGTTGTTAAATTAAAAACATTTATTCGAATTTGTAAGGGTAGATTTTAAAGTTTTTTTGGATATAAAATATTCAAAAATAAAATAAATGTAATAAGAAAATAAGTATTATAATAAAGTATTTTGTTAAAAATATTAAATAATAAAAGCAAATGAAATATTAAAGTATATATTTATTATAATACAATAATACATATAATATTTAAATAAAAATTTATATATTATATTAGTAGTATTATTAATATTTTTTTACAAATATTGTTAATATTTTATTTTATTTGAAAATATAATAATATTTCATTAGTTTAATTTAATAATAATAAATCTTTTAAATATAACTATATGATAAACTTAAATTATTATATAATTAAATTTTTAAAATATAATCATAAAACAACTAAAATTATTTACTGTGTAAAAAAATATCTTTTTTTTGGGTTTAATTTTTTTATATTGTGCTTTTAACAATAATTTTATATTCAATTTCTATTGATGCAATCACAAGGTTCATATCTAACTTTAGTTATATGGTTTTAGCATTATTAACAATAATAAGAAGTATCTTTACAATTATTACAACAAAAAGGTAATATACCAGGTAAAATTCCAAAAACAGACCAAATTAAACAACATAGCCAAGTTCCTGTTCCTATTTAATATTTGATCTGAAGGTTTGCTTCTTTATTGCAATTATCACAGTATTAAGATGGTACAAAATTATAATTATATTTTTTCTAATGACCAGACTTTAAACTAACATATTCATTATTATAGTTTTGCATTTAATTTTATTATTGATCTTAATTAGTGTTTATTGGTTATTGTTAATTCATTTTTAATATTTTTATTTTTGTTCTTTATTTTATTTTTCTTTATTTTTTATAAAACGGAAATTTTTGTTTGTTTTTTAATATATTTATTTAATTTTTTATTAAAAAAATATTAAATATATATTTTTTTTTTTTTATATAATTTTCATTTTTAAATTTATTATAAAATTTCAAAGTATTTATCTAATTCGATTTATTTAATTTAAAATTCGTTTGATTATTCAGATATTAAAATGGCAAGTATATGCTTACAAATATTTAGTTTTTCTAAAAAATTAATACTGCTAAAATAATCACATGAACAATATTTATTTTTATTATTTTAGTTGAAAAATATAATGTATATTTATTTTTTATCTTCATTTATTTAATAAAGTTAAGGATTTTAATATTAATAATAGTTATCAATAGTTTAATATTTTATAATGGATTATTTCTTTATTATTTATAAAGATTATATTAAAGTATTTCCAAAAATAAAATTCAGTTTATAAATTATAACATTTTTTTCTTTTTCTGATGCATTTTTTAATAAAAGAATATTTTTTTCAAATAATTATTAAATAATTTATATATCCATTATTTATTTTATTAAGGAAAAAAAAAAAAAATTATATATACATATATAAATTCACATTTAAAATTATTAAATAAATAAATATACTTAAAACTAAAAAAGTAGTATATATAAAAAACCTTATTTTTTTAAAAAAAAATTATACATTTTTTATTATTTTAAATTTTCTATCAATTAATCGATGCTTTTTCTAAAACTTAATTTACTTAAAATTCTAAAAGCTCTATTAATTTATCTTTAATATCAAAAGGTAAATCTTTTTTTTTAAAAATATATAAATAAATTTTAAGGAGTAATAAATACGATGATTAATAATAAAATTATTGGCTAATTAATTTAAAGAGTCACCTTTTTTAACCACAATTCTTTCCATCTGATCTGGCCCTAAATTAACATCGACATAAAGTAATATTTCTTAATCTTTATAATAATTTTTTATATTTTTTTATATTTTATAAAATTAAAACTTTAATCTTATTAAATTGAATTATAATCTAATTAATCATTTAATTATGGACTTTAAATTATATTTATAGAAGAGTATTATTTTTATTTTTATTAATGATTTTATTTAGTTTAATTTTAATTTATTGGACTTTGTTATATGGAAGAAAATAAAGTACTACCTTTTACTTTTTTTTTAATTTTTTTTAATTATTTTTTCAAAAAAATTACATTTAGATTACACAGAAGAACTTTTATCAGATTAGTTTATTTAATTATTAATTAAAGAAATGTCTCTAATATTTTAATTTATATTTTGATGCCTTTCTTTTCCTTTTCTCAAGTTATTAACCTATTTTTATAATTATTTAACTACAGGTTAAGGACTTTTAGATAATTAATTTTTATAGTTTTTATTGATAGATACTTTAGGATAAAAAGTGCATTCAATACAGTTTTTTTCAAACTCTATATCGTTAAAAGATTTATCAATTTTAATTTTTTAGATTTTTCTTTTATTATATAATTATTCATATTTTGGTTAAGAAGTTCTATTTTTTAATAAGTAATAAATATATAAAAATATTTACAATTGTTATTATGATATTGAATGGTTTAATTTATTAGTTTTAGGATGAAAAGTACATTCTTTTAATTCTTTGAGTTTTAATAAATGTCTTAATTAATCAGTTTTTTTCTCTTTAATTTTAATAAAAGATTATTTAAGATCTAAAGAATTATTATAAACAAAAGAAATCTATAAAAATATGTATATATGTATATATATATTTATATACATTTATATTATATTATTTATATATTTATTAATATATATATATAATTTTATTTTTTATAACATTTTATTTTTATGCTTCTTCAATTATTCTTTTTTTATAATTTTAGGCTAGATCATTATTATATCTTTTTGTAGAAGACGAATTTTTTGTTTCTTTATTTATTTCTTTATAACTTTATTATTTTTCATTGAAAAACTATCTTCTATAATGTAGTCTATCTATATAAAATTGATTAAAATGGTTTTATATAATTTTTATTTCTTATTCATTTATATGCCAGTTATTATTTTCATCAAAAATTCCAATATTTGTTAAACTATTATTATTTATTTATATATTATTTTTATTAATATATCTTTATATTTATTTATTTTTTAAAAAAATTTAACTAATATATAGTTTTATAAAATTTAATACTTTGTAGTTTATTAATTATTATCATTTTATAAATTATATTTATTTAAATAAGGTTATTTTTAAAAACTTTAATTAATATTTGGTGATATATTATTAGAAAATCCTTAAAAAAAATTAATATTAGAATGTTTTTGATTATTATAAATATTTTATTCATATATTTCATGATTTTTCTAATAATTTTTTTTTTCTTTTTCAAATTAAGGAATGTTTATATTAAGTCCTTATAGGGCAAATAAAAAAACTAATAAGTTTCTGCTTGTAACTCCTCCAAAAATATGTCCATTTAAAATTTGGAACATTTCACTTAATAGTTTTCGTTCTTTAATAAAATTTTAACAATTAGATTAATCTTTTGGTGATAAATAACATAGATTTTTTAATATTTATTACATCCTTTATTTTTTTATTTTTTTGGAAAAAATATAGTTTTTTATTATTTTTCTTTTATTACTATATATATTATATTAGTTATTTATGATCTACTTTTGAAATATTAAGTACTTTATTTAAAGATTATTCGAATTCTTTTGTAAATTTAGCAGCTAAACAATAATCATTTATTTTCTAATTATAAGGAGACAATGGAGGAGTTTTTTATTTTGGAGTAAAATTATCATTTTTTATTTTTTTTTCATAATAAAGTCTATTTATTAATTTTATTTCGTTTTAAATGGATAATTTTGGTTTATTTTTGGGAGTTTTTTATTCCTCTATTTTTTATTAGGAAACATGAGGAGTTTAATTAGATTTTTTGATAATATTTATGCTTTTCTATTTTATGTATTTTTTTTTTTATTTTATTTTTATTACTTAGTTTATTACAGGTTAATGTGTATATTCTAAATTTTTATTTTCTTCAATACTAGCTCTTACCTTTGATTTTTTATTAAATTATATTTGTTTTATTTATTTTTTATTACGTTTTATATTTTTAACTCTTTCATATCTAAAAATTATTTCTAATCTTCTAAAAACTCCTTCCATGTCCTTTAACACATTTAATTATTTATATTGCTTTTGTTTTAACGATCATTATTATTTGAATGAGGTTATAAAAAATTATTTTATGTAGAATATTTTGGAGAATATATTTCTTGTTCAAAAAAAGGGAATTTTTATTTTTGTTTAATCTTTAAGAAATAGATTTTGTTAATTATTATTTATTTGATTTATTTATTTTAGGTTAGAATGAACAATTTTATGCGCTTTTATTTTTTTAATTTACATATTAATAATTAATTAGCTTTTTTTTTTTTGCTATATATATATATATATATATACTCGTTAATTATTTATTATTAAATTAATTTTTCGTTTTTATGTTTTGCTTCGACTGCTTATTTTAATAATTTATTCGCATATTGCTATTATTCTTATAAAGTTCTTTTCTTTTAATTATTTTCTGATTATGGCTTTTACATTCTTTATTCTTATTCAAGATTTTATTTATCTTTTTGATTTTGATCTTAATCATTATTTTTATCATTACAATTACAATTAAACTATTTTATTAAAGGTTATTAAGGATAATGTATTGTAAATTATATTTTTTAAGGGTAGATTATTTCTTCTTATTAAAATTGAATTTATTATTATATCATTGAATTCTAATTTTATTTATATTAGATTATTTTATAAGGAGATGTATTTTATTCTGAATTAATTGAAAGATTATTAGAATTAACTTTTTATATTTTATTTTTTTAGAAATAATAAATATGTTACTTGTGTGTATTTTATCATGATATTTTTATTAATTTTGTATTATTTAATTATTTTAATTTGTTATTTAGTTACAATTTAAGTATTATCTATATTCTTATGATTATTCTTATCCCATTTTTTTATTTTATTAAGTCAAAAAATAAATTTAAATGGAAAAAAAAAATAAAAAATTAAATAATTTTTTTTTTTTTTTTTCAAATATAAAATAATTAACAACTAAAAAATTTATATAAAAGATTAATATTATTTTTAAAAAAATTATATTAATTAAATGTTATTCTTTATATAAGTTTCTAATAATTTTATAATAAAATAAAAAAAGTTATGTTTTTATATAGTAAAAATTTAAATAAATACACGTACATGTTAATAAATTAAAAGTATTTAATATCTGTATCAATTTTAATTAAAAATATTTATTTTTCTTAAAATTTTATGTACTTAATAAGTTTAAATAAATAACTCACAGAAAATTAATGATTTTTTAAACTTGAAATTTAATTAGAAAAACATATATATAACATTAATAAATATATTTATATATATTAATATTTTTTTTTTCTAAAAAAAAGAATTGACTGAAATAAATATAAATAATAATGTTTTTTTAATTATATAAAATTATCTTTTTTTTTACTAAATAATCAAATCTTTATAGTTTCTTTTTTTTTTTTTTATTAAAATAATTAAAAAATGCAATAAAATCCAGAAATATAAACAAATTAAATCCAAAATATATTAATTAAAAAAAAGGAGTCACATTAATAAGAAATACGTCGCAAAAAAATCGAAGAAAAAATAAGGATGTCTCGAAAATTTCATTAATAAATCAAATAAGATACACTATAAAAGAATTAATATATAATAGAGTAAATATTCGAAAACGAAAAACAAGAGGAAGACTATTTTAAAGAGAAAATAATATAAAATATATATTAATCAATATAATCTAAAAATATAAATCAATTAAAAGAACAAATATATAAATCATATAATTACTTATTTGACTAAAATTAAGAAATAAATGAAAAAAGCTTATAAATGTTTACAAAACTTGATTTTATATAAATACTTTTTGATGTATTAGATATTTAGATACCAATTTCATTAGAAAAAGGTATTTTAAGTTTTCTCGGGAGTATTTTTTATATAGAGCCTTAAATTTTAGAACAAAAAATAAATATTAAAATTGTAAATAAATTAATTTCGTTTTTACATTCAAAAGATATTAGTATTATTGATGAAGTAATATTTAATTATTATTTTGTTAAGAAAAAAAAATATAAATAAAAAAAAAAGACTTGTTTTGTAATCTCAAATGCATTAGGAGAAAGTTAGATTATAAAAGATATTTTTTACTAATAAGAGCTTATAGAAACCCTTTTTTAAGTTCATAGTTTTAAATATTTAGTAGAAGATAATTATGGCCCAAAAACAGAAACTAATTTAAGATGGTTTGTTTAATTAATGACTGTTTTTTTAACTAAAATAAATAAAAAAAACAAATAAGATTTAGTTTCTAAAAAAGATGTATTAAAAAAATAAAAAAAATAGATAAAATATTATTATTTTTTTCTTTTGTATTTTAAAAATAAATAGTATATATTACTTTTTGATATAAATTTTGATTTAGTATGTACTAATTTAATATGGGAAAATTAAGAAACTTAAACAGCTGAAAATATACTCAAAAATATTCATTTAATAATTTAAAAGGAAGATTATTTTATAGAAAGGTTTTTTGGTTTATAATAAAAAAAAAATGTAGATTTAGTTTAAATGCTTTTGGAAAAAACAAAAAAATAAAATTAAAATGATATGTAAATTTATATCTAAATTATTAAAATTATGTGTACGATTATTTCTGGGCCTAATAAATATACTGAATTGTTAATTTAGAGCAATATATTGTAAGTTTTTAATACTTTTTTCACTCTATATAAAAAGAATGTAAATTATAATTTTCTTTTAAAAGAAATATGTTGGGCTTGTAGTAATATATGTTCTATAAATAGCTAAAGTATAGAATATTTTATTCAAAATCGGATCTTTTAGACACTTTTTGACGACTTTTAAATCGTTCATCATACAATAAGAAAAGAATTAATGTACTTATTAGCAAATATATTCGATTAAGGGAATTATTAATAATGTTTATTGATTTTAAAAAGCAAGATTTTAGGTTTTTATTTAGAAGAGCTTTAAATAAATAATGATGCGGGAGTACTTTTAAGTTTGTTAAAAGGAATTTAGAAATTATTGAATAGTTTTTAATATTATACTTGTGAATAAAATGGGAAAAATATAGTTTTAGAGCTACTTTTATAAAATGGTTTTAAAGAAAAATTAATGGATTTATAAGATCATAAAAATGAAGAAGTATATAATTCAGTTATTTTTATTATTTAAAATTATTTTTAGTATAATTGAATTTTTTTTTTTTTTTTTTCCAATTAAAAATTATAATACTTATTTTTTTTTTGTTTTTTTTGTTTTAAAAAATAAAATTTAATTATTTTTTAGCAAAAAATATTGTATTTATTTTTTGTATAATTATATAATAAAATGCATTTCTTATTACAATTATAAGCAATAAGAAAATAATTAGTTGAAAATTATGAAAAAAGATACTTAAAATTTTAAAAACGATGATGAAAACAGAATTTCTTTTTGGATCTATAAATATATAAAATAGATATAGGAATAAGCCAAATATAAAATTGTATTGAAATGGTTTTTAAAACAATATAATAAGATTATAAATCTCATATAATGTTGATATATGTTAGATTTTGTATATATCCATCAATAAATTGTAAATTATTAATAATAAAAAAATATAAAGAAGATTACCACAAATTTTTGAAAATAAAGTAAATCTTAGATTAAATAAAAAAATAAGCTTAATTTTATAAAATTATTTTGAAAATTCTTGAATAAATATTAAATTTAGTTAAAAAATAATAGATATAAAGGTACGAATAGTATATAATTTAAAAATTTTGACTTTTTATTTAAATTTATAAATTAAATGAATTTTTTGTTTTATTTTGTAAATATATAAAAGTCATTAAAAAAATATACTAAAAAAAAAAAAAAAAAAAAAATTAAAATTTTGATTTTTATATAAAAAAAAAAAAAAAAAAAAAATTGAAAAATAATAATAATTATAAATAAGTAAAAATATTAATTTATTCTTTCAAAAAAATATATAAAATTCTTTTAATTTTTAATTAAAAATAAAAATGTTTTAGTAAGAAATGAAAAATAACAGTGATTAAATAAAAGATTATATTTAAAAAAAAAAGAATGAATATAGAATTGAAATAAGACGTAAAAAAATTGCGAGAAATTTTTAGAAAATCAGATAATGTAATTCTAATTAAATTTTAGATATATAAATCGAAAACGAAATAACCGAAAATGCTAAATTAATCTATTAATAAAATTAACCAGAAAATTAACAAAGTGCTTTAATTTAATTGGAGAAAATAAGCAAATTTTATGTCAATGAAAAATAAATCGAAGAATAAGAATTATTATATTAAAAAATGATAAAAATGAATTTACATAAATATTTTGTTAGCTTTTTGGATATTAAATATGATAATTATTAATTAATGTAAATAAATAGTATTAAAATAATAGCTAATTTAGCATATTATATGGAAAAAAAACACATAGAAGAAATCGAAAAAATATTTTTTTTAGAAAATTTATTAAGGAAATTAAAAGAAATAATTTAAAAAGAAGAAAAAGAAACTATTTTAATAGAATATGTATTAAAAAAAAAGTCGATATTATATATATATATATATACAAATAGATTTTTCATACATTAGCCAATTTTTTATGTGATAAGGAATATTATTAAGAAATATAAGAATAATTATTCAAATTAAAAATAGAGATAATTATAAAAAGTTTCTTATAAATAAAAAATATATAAAAAGAATTAATTAAAGTATTTCTTTTCTTTTTTAGTAATCTTACATATAAATTAAATGATATTTAATAATAAAAATTACTTTTACCTTTATTTCCTTATATATCAGATTTTTCCTTACTTTTTTTAAATCCTATTGTAGTTAAATATTCTTATAATTGTATGGCTTTTTTTATAAAATGTTTCCCTTTTTTATTAGAAAATTTATAATATGAACATTTTTAGGGTTTTGTGTAAATTCTGGAATTAGAAAACAACTACTCATTAAAGAAAAAAGTTCTAAAATTTATCATTGAAATTACAGAAAAAGAAGATGAGAATTTTACTCTTATTTTATGCTAGAAAGGAGTTCTTAAAGTACTTATAAATAATATCTTTTCGAATAAAAAGAAGAAGAAAATATCGTTAAAGCTTCCGCGCTTGTTCTTTCAAACATTGCAGCTTGCTAAAATTGGGAAATAAAAAAATAATTTCTAAAAGAAGGTCTTTTTGGGAAAATTATGGAGTGTTTTGATCCTCATTATTTAAATTGGAATCTTATTTAAGAATCTTTAACTTATTTTTTAACTAATTATGTATTGACATCTAATTTTTAATTAACTTTATTTATAATAGAAAAGTTTAAAGTAATGGAAGGAATGAAGTTTATTTTAGATTATTATATTTTGGAAAGTGGAAAGGTGGAATTATTAGAAGATTGGTTGGATGTTTTTAGAAAAATAGGATAAACTGTAGAATATTAAAATTTGGAAATAAATGAAGATTATAACTTGTTTAATTAATATATTTATATTAAAGATTAAATAAGTGGAACAATATAATAATTATTTTTTCATAAAAGTGAAGAAATTTCTTAATAAGTTCTTTAAATTTTAAGTTAATAATGTATATCAAATGAATGAATTGCTTCTTTATGTTAAAAATATTAATTTGTATGTATATTTTTTAAATAATAATAAATTTTTATATTTAAAAAAAATTATTATTTATATACCAATAATATATATATAAAATATCTTTTTTTATTTTTATTTTTGTTTCATAAAGCCTTTGCAGATATAGGAATATCAGCTATTTATTTAACTTTATCAAGAATACTATCATCAATAATAGTTCCGTCAATATTTTTAAGTGTGGGAAGCTTTTTAAGAACATAATATTTTGGATCTTCCTTAACTAAATCATACATGGGATTTCCATAAAATAGAACAACAGAAAGCTCAGGTAGTTCTTTTAGTTTATCAAGTTCTTCCCAATTTTTAATTCTATTATTTCCAATATAAAGAGTATTAAGGACAACACAATTATTTAATCCATCTAATTTTTCGATTAAATTATAACTTATCCATAATTAACGAAGAGTAGAACCTATATCTTCCAATCCACTAATTTTCTTTATTACATTTCTTGATAATGATAGTATTTCTAAGTTTCTTAACATGTTTAAAGGAATCATTTTGTCTATACTGTTTGATGATAAAGATAATTTCTTGCATTTAGTTAATGTATTTAATACTGGACCGTCCATTTTTTCAATTGGAGGAATCTAAAATATCAACTTTATTTCTTCAGCTTCAGCTGGGTTTTTACCGGGATTAACTGCTTCCCAATTTGCTAAGGCTTTTTAACATGTAGTTCCTCTCATTTTTTTATTAATATATTTTAATTTTTTTTTTTAATATTAATTAATTTACTTATTTTTAAAATATATAAAATAAAAAAGTTATATTTAATAATTTTTTATTTTTTCGTTTTAAATATATATTATAAAATTTCATCTTTATAAATAAGAATATAGTTAATATTATATTATAAAAATTAATATTGATAAAAAAAAATAGTTCTAAAATATATCCTATTTTTTATAAAAATAGACTAATAAATATAATAAATTTAAATTTTAAATAAGTTTAACTTAAATTTTTATTAATAAAAAAAAAAATTAAAAATGTAAATTTAATAATAATAAAATTGATTTAATTTAAAATATATATAAAAAAAAATATTTATAAAAATAAAAAAAAATTAAAAAAATATATATAATAATATTAATAATAATAATAATAATAATAATAATAATAATAATAATAATAATTTTAATAATATTTATAATAATAATTATAATAATAAAAATAATAATTATAATTTTAATTATAATTATGATTATAATTATAATTTATTTTATATATATATATTAAGAAAATATATCATTTTTCAGTAAGAATTCTAAAACCTTTCCAATCATCAGGAGCTCTTCCATTATTTTCTTTTATTACATCCAATAAAGTGTTTGAAGGCCCATCTTTAACTCCATATTATTCTAACATATTAAGAGTTTTTGAGAACGAATTTTTCGCTAAATCCCATTTACCTTTTAAATATGCTTAAAATCCAATATTCCATTCTGAGTAAAATTCATCGTTGAAGAATTCCCTCATAGCAATTAATTAATGATCATTTTAAAATTTATCTGCTGGGAAAGCAATACCTTTTTAAATTTCTTCTTTTAATTTATTTCTTTAGATTCTTTCAAGGACTCTTACCTTCTTCTTTTGCATCGGATTTGAGTACACTACATCGAATTTGTCGATATGACCGACTCTTTTTTCAACATTATCTAAGGATACATCTACTGTATATAAGTCCATAGGGTTTATGGAACCTTTTACAGTAACTCTATCGATCCATCTAAGCTCTTTTTTACACTTTTCAGTCAAAATCTATTATAAATCTCCACTAATAAGAATTCCTGTTCCGAATTATTTAGTAGCAGCTTCTAATCTGGAAGCCATATTTACATTTGGACTTAAATAACTAGCATCGATTTTATAATTGGAACCAATAGCACCTTCTATAGCCCATCCAACATGTAATCCGAAGCCCATTTTGACTGTATATTTTCCCCCTAATCTTTATTTAAGTCCTTAATTTTTTCTATATTTAATTAGTTTTTTAGAAACTGTAATACCTCCCATAATTTTGAGAAAAGCCAAAACTGATAAATCGGCATAATTTTTTATTCTTTCCTCATCTTTTAACTCTAGTTATCCCTTAGTATTCAAAAAATAGTCTTTTTCTTAAAACTTCCAAACCAAAAGAAAAGCATCTCCTATATTTTTATTGGATTAACCTCCGAAAGAATCCACTGTAGAATGTGTAATTTCTGCTATTTCATTGACAAAAAGCATTACACCAGTTTACAAAACTTCAGTTGCATCCGTAAAATTTCTAATATCGCAAAATCCGAAAATAGCAATTATTTTTCGACCAGGAATCATAGGATCAACATCTCCTCCATGACTCATGTTCTAGGCAATAATTTCAGAACCTGCTTCTCCGAAGCCTAGAGCTAATAAGGCACCAATTTTAATGATTAATTTTTCCAAAGTGGCTGTTTCATAACCATCAAGTTCCTTTCTGCGCTTTATTTCTACTTAATTTCCTGATTAGAGAAGCTACTCAAGGGCTAGGGCCTCCTTTTCTTCTATTTGGGCTGCTTCGAGAGGGTTTTCCGAAATTCGGCGCACTTTCTTTATCATACTTTCAATTGGGTCGAGTATTAATATGTCTACGTCTCGTGAGAAGAAGATAGCTCCAGAAGAAAGAACTATGGAGACGAAAATAGTTCTTATAATAGAAAGAATCGCATTTAGTTAGTTATCTTCCCTGACGTCAATTATTACGAAACCTTCGATTATACTATCATTGCTTTAATTATTGATTGAATAAATAGATTTATCGTCATTTCTTAAAGCTTAAATGTTGACATTAGGCTCAGTATATATTTTTTTTATAGTTTTAAGTTCTAAATAAAGTATAGGAGTTCTAGTATCTTTATGAAAATTGATATATTTATTAAAGTTTTCTAAAATTAAAGAGTCTTTTACTTAGGTATATATATTAGGCATTGTATTATTATAACTAGTAGTGGGCTCACGGTATGTTTCGAGGGTGAAAACTGGAACACTTATCATAATTGAAAGAACTAAAATTATTACTCTTTGGGTAGTTAGATTAGATAATTATTTTCCTAGTTTAGTTTCATTGACTACTATTTAAGGAGTTTCGGCTTTTTATTATTGACTTATTTTGCTAATTTTTTTCAGGATTTTTCGGTTTTGGATTTCTTGATTGGATTTAATATTTTTTTCAGTGTTTTCTGGCTATTTAACATTTTCTAATTTTTTTTCATTGTTTTTTGGTTTTACTAAGAGATTTTCATGATTTTTTATTTAATATTATATTTATTCGTTTTTTTATTAGGTGTTTTCATTATTTTATTATTAAGTTTAACTATTATTGTTATTATTAATTAAATTAGTTTGTTCAGTTTCTTTATTTATTATTTAAGTTTATTATAAAGGAGGTAATATACCATTTTTTTTAATTTTTCTATCATTATTGCTGTTTAATTATTATTCTTCTCCAGAATTCTTATGATTTTATTAGAATGCTTATTATGTTTCTTTCATTTTTGATTATTGATTTTATTCTTCCAATTTTTACTCTTCTTCTAATTATTTAAGGTGATTTTCTTATTATTTTAATGCCGTTTGAGCATGTTTATATAATTTTACTAACCTAATAAGCCTCACAATTCTTACTATTCGGGAAGCTTTGGTACCTACTCTTGATGTTTTACCTGCTTGGGCTATTTAAGAGGGATTTCTGGAGCCCTAACCAGAAGAAGAGAGATCAGGGTTTGAGTCTTAAGTATTATAAATAGAATCTGAAATCCATCCAATATCGAAAATTAGAGACACGGTAGAAATGAGATCCAAATAAAAGAAAAAACTGTTAAAATAATCTGGTTTTGCGAAACACGCAAGAATAATTTCAATAAAAAAAACACACATACAAATAATATTTAGAATCCAAAATATTTTGTCACCGTTTTTATCAGTTACTAATACCCTAATGTCATCACCAAATAAAGCATATAATGTTATTATAGCCATTATTATTAATGTAACATGATGCTCTAACATTGAGTCGAGTTTTAACATTAGCTTGCTATATTGAAGGCGGATTTTGTTTATTTATTGGGATAGACTTGGAGATTGGTTTTAGCGTTTTTCTTTGGAGTTAATGAAGCCTTCTTGAGAATTTTAGGTTTTCATTTATTTTATTTATTTTTTTGCTTTTACGTTTTGTTTTGTTTTTATTTTTTGCTTTTATGTTTTGATTTTGTTTTTGTTTTGTTTTTGTTTTGTTTTTGTTTTTTTCTTAATTAATAAATATTTATTATAATTGTGTTTTAATCATAATTTTATTTATTTTATTAATTTATTTTTTTGTTTTATTTAATTTTTTGTATTGTTTTTTAATTCATTTATTAATTTAAAATTAAATGAATGAACATATTTTTATTTTTTATTTTATGTAGTTATTTTTTTTTTTATTAACGAAATAATTAAGCTTTTTGTGAAATCATTTTATATATTTATATGTTTAATTTTATTTTATTTAAATTATGCATTATAATTTAATTTTATTGTGACTATTTAAAATACATATTTGAAATATTTTTTTATTTATTTAAAAAAATAATAATCATAATAAAATTAAAATAATAAATTATTAAAATACAATTAGAGATATATTTTGAAATATATATAATTAAATAAGTTTATAAAAATAATAAAAACTTAAAAAAAAAAAATTAATAATTAATCTTTAAATTATTATAATTTTTTTTTTAATTATAGAATAAAATTTAAAATTGATTTAAATAAAATTTAATTATCATCTTTATAAAAATTTTAAAATTGTTACTTTTAAAAAAATATTCATTATATTTATTTAATTTATATTTTAATTTTTATAAATATATCAATCATTGATAAAGTATTAATTAATATAAACTTATTATTTTTAAATAAAAATTATTAATTTAAAAAATTTATTTAAAAAAAAAACAGTAATGTTGCATATATTTAGTATATATATGTATAATACTCTATAAATATATTCAATAAGATAAATATTACTTGAATATATACTCTAAAAATATTAAAAAATAATAAAATTACTTATAATCCTCTAGATAAATACTCTTAAATTTTCATAAGAAAAACCTTTTTAAAAAATGGCGTAAATATTTATGAAAAATGAATTTGAATAAAAAGGTAAAATATAACTGAATATAATAAAAAATAATTTATAAAATAAGAATTAAAAATATCACAACAACAATAAACCAATTTAAAAACATAAATATAAAAAATATATTATAAACATTAATAAATTATTGAAAAGTAAAAAATAATAATAATAATAATATATATAAATAAAAATAATTAAAAATCAATAAAAAGAAATTGAAATATAATAAAAATGATAATTTTAATATTAAAAATAAGAAAAATAAAGTTTAAATAATTATATATATATCGAGTGAAAATAATAAAGTATTAAAACTATATCAAATTAATTATTATATTTCATTTAAATTTTAAATAATAATGAAGAAAAAAGGGATAATTTCATAAAATATAATTAAAAAATATTTATTAGTTTTAAAATTTTATTTAATTCTAAATTTAAAACTGAAAATAATTAAAGTTTCGTTCAAAACTGCAGACGAAAAATTATTTTTTCAAGTGGAATATAAAAATTATTATATGGAAATTTAAAAGAATAACAAGTCTTTTTAATAAAATAAAAACTTAAAAAATTAAATATTTATTAGTATTCTCTAACTTTTTTAATTAAAAGATTTAAATAACTAAATAAAAATTATTTAAAAAGAGACAGAAAAATAAAATTTTGAGTAAATATAAAAAATAAAATAATATATATTTATAATTTTATATTATAGATAAATAAAAATAATAAATTCTTTGAAAATATTTAATAAAAATAAATTTATTTAATAATAACTGAATAAGATTTCTATATTATTTTTTTATAATAAAATATAATTAACTAAACTAAAATTTCTTAATTAAATGATTATTTACTAAAATTTAATATAATGTTTTACAAATTTTATAGTCTTAAATAATATATAAAATATTTAATAATTTATAATTTAACATTTATATTATACTGTGTTATCTTTCAAATGATATTAAATTAAATAATAAACTAATAAAAAAAATATACCCAAAAATAAGTATATACAATTTTTTTTAATAATATTTAAAAATTATAAATACTTTTTTTTTTAAAAAAAAAAATCTAAATAAATATTGTAAAAAATTATGTTAAAAAATTTATTATTTACTTTTTTTTTTTTTAAATAAAAATAAAATATTAAATACACTTTGAAAAAATGATATTATTTCTTATATAAAAAAATAAAAAAATTAATTTTTTAAAAAATTGTGTTTAAAATAAACAAAATTAATTTCAATAGTATTATATCACATTTGTTTAATTTATTAATCAATTAAATCCTTTAAAATTTCAACTTTTTATATTAAAAGGGCTTAATTCACATCTTTTTTTGCAAAAACTCCGAAAATAAACTAATTTTAAATATTTTAAAGGATAATAATTTCATTATCAGTTTTTAAAATTTATTTCTATAAATAAATTTATTAATTTGCTAATTATTAAGAATTATCATCTTCATAATCGTTTTATTCATAAAGTTTACATTAGGCTACATAACAACAATCTTCCCATAAATAAATTAAGTTATAAATATAATTTGATCTACTTGTATCACTTGTAGATATAATTTAAACTTCTAAATTAGAAAGAAAAAGTGTATTAAAATATTGTTTTTCTTATTCTAAAATAGAATCTAGAAAATCTTTTAAAGCAGTAGGCTTAAACATATTTTTTATATATAATTTATTTTACTTTGTATTTTTCTGAAAAAAAAAATATTGTTTACTTAAATATAAAAAAAAGAAATAAATATAAATAAAAATAAAAATAATATATTCATGATAATAAAAAAAGAATAAATATTATAATAATAAATAAAAAATTTAAATATTTTAAACATTAGTATGATTTTAAATTGTATTTTTGTAATTATTTGGAATTTAAATGAATATTTTCTAATCAAAAAATTTATTAAATTCATTAAAAAAATAAAAAAGATAAAATAAAATTAAAAAAATAGATATTAATATACAAATGGATATTAAAAAAAAATATTATTTTTTTGTAATATTAGTATGATAAATAAAAATAAATATTATAATAAATAAAATTAATATTTTAGTTTTATAATAAAAAGAATAATTATTATAAAGATATATATTTAATGGTAAATCAAAATAAAAAATATTTTTTTTAAAAAAAAAATGAAATTTTTAATAAAAATGTTATAATACAATTAAAATGATAATTAAATATTACATTTTAAAATTAAAATAAGGAATTAATAATAAATATATAATATACCATTAAGAAAAGAAATTATCATATTAAAAGAAAATTAATATTATATATAATATAATTATATTTAAATATCTATATATT